>NC_051127.1:12258658-12273673 GCF_014839805.1 Manduca sexta
CACGGAGCGGTCTTGCGTTCACTCCTCACATCCAGGGGAGGGCACCCTGCCCCTCCACCATACCAAGGAGATGCTCAACTACCTGCTCTCTGCTGCTGGACAGCCTAAAGACAGGGTCGAGAGCAGTGATCACCTGCTCAAGATATATGACACGCTCTTGAAACACCCTGACGCTTTTTTGGATGAAGAAGTGAGTTCAAACATAAAGGTTTATTTTTTTTGTTTTTACCTCAGATTTTATTTCATTAACTTTATTTACAATGTCAATTATTTAATTATTTGTTAGAAATCAAATGGGAATGTGACCGTACGTTGAAAACAGATACAAACAACATTAATCAACCGAATTAATTTGTGCCCGCTATGGCGATAGGCTCGCCCCCTATCACATCATGAGACGGAACACACTTGGCGAAAAGTGGGTGCCCTGGTTGCGCTTCTGCATACCCCTTCAGGGATAAATGCGTGATGTGTGTGTGATTTTAATATGAATTTTACGTAATACACTCATCAAAACCATAAACAATTTTAGAAAATCTACGAGCTGCAAAACGCTATAGCAAATACAGCAGGCATGAGGGACAACCTGAACATCCGCTACCACGAGTTCACAGTGAAGACGAAGCCGGCACGTGATGACAACGCGGCTCATTTCGACCTGCAGGTAATATCGATAAAACCATTAATATACCCGGCTTGCTGACGTATATAGAAAGGATCGTAAGGAAATCAAAGAAAGATGTTCTGTATAGGAATTTTGAGTGTTTGAAGTCTACCAATATGCACTAGGCCAGCGTGGTGGACTAAGGTCTAATCCCTTTCAGTAGTAGAGGAAGCCCGTGTCCACCAGTGGGACCGTATCTATTATAGGGTCGATATTATTATTTATTATTTTATATAAGTAATGTATCTTAACTAAATACTCAATAACAATTGAAAATCCAAGGCTCTTAATTATCACTTACAAATATTCATTCTCGTCGATCTCAAAATATACCTTTGAATTAGTTGGTATTGATCATTTCATCCACGAAGATGCACCCCACTACTTTCTCTCATTGCTTGTAAGCATAGTGCACACGCATACCATAATGGATAACGTCGGGGACAGTGCTTGATTAGTTCCTTTACCCTTAACATCACCGCTTAAAAGGTGGTGGGGCGTATCTTCCTAGATGAAATAACCTATACATGTCAATTCAATTTGTTTCTTACTACCGAGTCATATTCTCTTCCAGTTGTGCAACTAGCGAAACCTTATTTAAGACCTAAGCACGTATGATTTTCTTTGGCAGGCCAGCTTCACCGGTACCGAGGAGTGGATTCTGGCTTCTGCTGGAGTAGAACTCCCTGACAAAGACCGGCAACGCATCAGTGGTATCTGTGCTGTATCATAATTTGGGCGTAAGGCTGCCTTCTTTGAGACGATCCATAGAGTTCAAGTAAGTTATTTATTTTCTGCACCTATAGGTTTGTTGACCTTCCTACAATAAAGAAATTATGTATTTAAAATTATTCCATTGTTCATTTCTTTATCAACTTAATGTTGAAATCGATAAATGTACAATTGTTTTGCCGTTATTTTGGTTTGTTTTATATATGAAGCCATCACAGCCATACAATTGACATTATTTCCAATATGCAACGGTCACTGTGTACTAAAATCGTCATGATTATTATAAATTTTTGTATTCTTTTTATCTGTATCATTTATATTTTATTTTAAACGTTCCAAAATATCGTTGTTTATAGTAAATCGTCTTCCAGGCAGGGACGCGAGATGGAGTATTCGGTGTCGTCGCAGCAAGTGCAGTTGTTCGCTACTGACCAGGAGTCGACAAAGCTTTACAGCATACCGTCAAACTGCTGTTCACGCATGTCAAGAATTACAGCGCTGTTGGTGAGTCGGTAATTTGTTATAAGTTCTTGTAATTGGAAAATAGAAAACTAAATAGATTCTGATAAGTTTTGCTTTCAATTAAAACCAAATAACCACTTTACCAACTAAATAAATAAAAACAACAAATTATATACCCATAGATTCTTATTGACTTCCAGAACTTCCTTATAGAATATAAAAAAATAAAAAAATAAAAAAATAAAAAAAAATAAAAATGCTTTATTCATCACGTAGACGAACATAGTTGCACTTATGATAAGTCAAGGTACATGAGAATATTTATTTATTACTTAAATTAGCTTATATAAAAAAAGACAATTTATATTGAAAATAAAATAAATGAAAAATATACTTAGTAAAAAAACTAGCGTGCGGTCTTCGCACACCAACCGAGCCGAGGACGTGGCTGACCAAGGCGTGCGAGATTCGAATACCGGAGCCGACGCACGTGTCCTGCAAATGTAGGGGACTCGGGACTTATGCCCTTTTCACTATAGCGAGGTCCACACTTGTAAGTAGTTTACAGTAGGACGCGGTAGAAGTTGACACGTACTAAATATCATAGATCATTTACAGAAGATTGTAACACCTTCCCCTTTAAGTTCTTGCTAAAAGAATTTCTTGCTCAAATTTACTCAATAATATACATATCATCAAGTAATTTAAAATAGCAGCCAATTAACCTGTTAAAAAACAACTAAACGTATGTACATTTTATCAGTATTCTGTTATATTCCAGATTGATGAGGTGGATAAAATTATTGTGATCAGTAAATAATATACCGAAAAAACAATTCCCAAACGAAGTTGAAATTCATGTTATATTACCAATTTATTGCGAAAAACAAAATTATTAGAATCTAATTCCAAATTACCCCATTTTGGAATTACATAATAACCTGACTCCCCAGACAGACGCCGAGAAAGACTTGCGTGGTGTAGTGAAGATCACTGCTAGTCTGGGCAGCGCGATGTGTTTGGCGGCGGCCGCGTTGCAGCTCCTAGGATTGGCGTCAGGAGCTAAGACTCGATTGCCGATCCTGTTGAAGGCTGCCACGGCTGGCACTCACTCGCTTATGCTGGCGCTGTTGGAATGTGATACTAGACAGGTAGTTATTGAAATGATGAGCTCATTATTAATTAGATCTTTATTATAAATAAACTTAATAACCGAGATGGAGAATATGATGATGATGAACCGATGAAACCGGATAAATATATAAAGATTAAAAATCTAGGAAGATTAATTAGAGATTTATCGCTTGACAGGATATTAAGGGAGTAGTGTAGGAAAGAGTAGCGAGCAAAAGCTGGGAGACATAAACAAAAAACAGAAGTTCAATTTGGATAAAATTAATTTACCTAACCATTATTATCAACGCTGGCATTCGAGCAAAGTTAGACGCAGGAACCAAACCAGCTAACAACTAAAAGCATCCATTAGAGTTATAATGTATTAATGTAGAAAGTTTAGAAACTTATAAAGGTGTTGGTGTTGATTACAGGAGGAGGGGCGTGTCCAGGCACGCTGGGCTGGGTGTGCGCGGCGTGCTGGTGCGCGGGGTGCGCGGCGCTGTGCGCGCAGCCGCTGCTGCTGCAGGCCGAGCTCGCCGGCCGCGCACAGCGCGCGCCCTCCGTCGCGCTGCTGGCAGGTGCGTAGCCTCTACCGTCCGTTTGGAGTCACTTCATATTGGGCCTCACATAGTCATGGCATGTACAATCGGACAAGTTGGTGCTAGTACACTTCCAAACACATTTTGCTTGACCGGTCTAATGTCCCGAGATATTTAGACACGCCCCTGTCTCATATTTCACCAATTACGACAGTTTTGGAGATGTGCGAAAGGAACAGCAGATAACTATTATTGTTTACTTTAGTTGTATTTTACTGATTGACGACGCGCACGCAACTATTGAGTACCAGTAGTATTTTGCTCATAATTATTTTTCGTTTACGGACACCGATATCTTGCCACTACGTAGACTTATGTTCGTTTACTGGACTCTTAATTACTTAGTCGCCGACCCGTCATGTGACTACTGCACCATGGATTATATATTCCGGGAATTAAATATTACAGTAAGTAAATCAGTCATACTATACTATATAATATTTTAATATTAATTTTAACTAGTGGACGTTAATATGCGTGGCAAAAAATATCGTCAGGGCAGAGAACTAATAATTAAAATTTTGCAGTTTTGAGAAAATCGCGGTTTATGGCTTTTTTAATTATTGGTCATCATAATTAATTATATTTAAAGCCAACATAGACCACCTTTTTAAGCTCTTTTAAATATAATTATAATATTATTGAGTTTTGATGAATACTTATTCCTTTAATTGTGTAAAACAGACTTAAATATGCTACTTATTATATTTTAAATTAATCCTTAAGTTATCCTATCTATCGTAGGGTCAAATATCATTAGTCATTGTGTGTTTTTGCCAAAAATTAACATAGTGCTATTGATCATACTTGTAGTAATCTATGTAGTATGTTATTTAAGTTGCTTTACGAATAATCAAATGTCAAAATATTGAAAAGAAATATAATTGGAAAACTTAAAAGTACTCAATGCAAAAATAAACTACTTCGACGGTTATACTCACTATACTTATAGGTGTTACCTATCTTTTCTTGATCTCAGTTAAAAATTCAGAGTTTTCGATATTGAAACAGCAGTAGCATTAAGCGTAACTTTTACCGTCAACTTTTAATAGTAAACTCTAATTTAATGTTGGGAATATATTGAGACAGGCCGGTAAGCCTTTTAGTCCAGTCAATAAGCTCAAAAAGGTGTCAATTTATGTATTATAAAGATCCAAAAATATGAGTGATAGCTCATTCGATTTGGATAACATGACGTCTAGAAAAATAATCTTTAGTGTTCATTGGCGCTTAAAAAATACAATTGTTATTAACAGGGATAAAGAGGTTCTTCGATAACTTAAAAAATAAGAAATAGGGAGGAAATTTCCAATTTAAAGAAGAAGACGCCCGAAATTCTATCTCCTTTATTAATAATTTTTATTTAATGCCAAAAATATAGACGAGTATAAATAATTTATGGATAGGCGATAATTTCTTTTTATTACAGTAATATTGCATAGCCAACATTTTTATTGCTGCACATGTGCACTTTAAAAAGTGTAAAGATTTCACATAAAAAGGTCTTTGTTAGTGGACGACATTTTTTATGTTTTGTTAACCCCGGTTCCATGTCGACGCATTTATCGGAAAGCGGCGTCCATTGTTTATTGAATTTAGACGAGTTTAAAGATTTTAAGTAGTGGTAATATGATTTCTTACTAGAGTAAGAAATCATATTACCACTACTTAACTAGAGTAACTATGTCGGCGCGTTTGTAAGATCCGCTTATAGACGTTTAAGTCCCACCCAGTTTAACCCAGAGGTTTCTGTTATTATTGTTTCTTTTACAACTACATAATATGTAGCACTGAATTAAAGTAGAATTACAATCCGATTTAATGCAAATTTGGGATTTTTATCTCAATAAAATGTGTGCAATTATGGAAAACAGAGCTGATTTTTTTACTTAATTTGGATTATTTCGTACTTGACCCACGTATTTTGTGTCGGCCGCACTGGCGTTCTGCTCCCATATAAATTTTATTATTTTGGCACTGTAGTCATTACGTTAAAATATTATTAGAATAATAGATTTTAGTAATTAATATATAATTTAATTGTATTACAGAGAACCACTGTCCCTCGATGTATACACTAGGATGCGGATGAGAGCTTCATCGCCAACCGATCCAGAGCGCACACTCTACTCAACCTGCCTGCTGAGCGTATCAAACTTGTAATGAATACAATTAAATCATATCACTGAAGTAACAAAAAATGTGTTTTATTTACATAGACTTTCTACGAAATTTCATTTTACATGTGTATCTCATTATTTATTGGTGTTGCAAATATATTATCTACTATATTCGATTTTAACTTTTGATAATTATATATCGTAGCGATATGTGCGTGAGCCTCATCGACTGGTTCACAAAACGAGCCTATTGAAATAAATCATTTTATTTGAAAGATTTGATTGTGAGATTTAAAATATTATATTTACTTTAATTATTACACTTTAAATGAACTCTGAAAATATAAACGTTATTACATTTGGAAGGCATCCCGAAAAAGTTAAGTAATCAAAAATCTTGTTTAGTTATCTCTGAAAATAATTACTTACTGCAAATATTTTTTTTTTCAAATTTTCTTATTTTTAAAATTTTTCCCTTTATATCCGTAAATGATAATAATAACACTTACTTATGTAAAAAAAAAAACACGTAGTTATATCTTTTGACGAATCGTGAAATTATTTGTATGAATTACTCAGCCATGACTTTTCTTTCTTATTTTTCTTATCAATGAAGGGTCTAAAATTATTATTTAATGACTCCAAGTTACTAATTTTTGGCACATTATTATTCAATAAGTTTGAGGTTGGTTGGAATTTATTCGAAACATAAAACCAGCGCCCATACAAAAAACGGACATGTCCTTTAAAAGTAAATAAAATGTTCAAAAAAGCATAAAAACTTTAAATGCCTCTAAATTCAATAGCATAACAATCGACTCAGTTTAACGATAAATGCGTCCACGTAAGACCGGTGTCAATACAAACATTGATAAAAATGCGCTCTTTAACAAACCATTTTTATGTGATATATTTATTCTTTTCAAACAACATCTGCAGCAATAAAAATGTTGGCCTTTCAATATTACTCTAATAAAAGCATATTACCACCTACACATAAAATCTTTAAACTCGCCTCAAATTCAATAAATAATAATCGCTGCATATCGATAAATAGTCCAATTAACTACTTCAAAAAGGTGTTAAATAGTTCAAATTAGGATGAAAAAAAGGTATTTCGTTATTAACTCAAAAACTATTCATATTTAAGATAAAAAAAGATCATTAAGAGGAAATAAAAAACAATATCTCCAAGAAGCTAATAATTTTAGGTCAATTATTTTAACTTTAATGTTAATACATAATATTTGTAAATACAGAGATTGGAATAAAATGTTATCGTCTAAGTTTTTGAAATAAAATAAAATAACAATTCAAATAATGAAATCTATTAACTATGATTTATTATTATAATATGAATTATTGAACGAATTGAATAAACTGAACAGTTTAAATTTTTACGATTCAAAATTCAATCATAATATTATGTAGTCATTGAATTTATTTAATAAATTAATTATAGACTATGGGTTTAAAGAGACCGAAAACTAAAAAAACGGCTTAAAAAGTAGCTAATCATAATTTACTAACAAAATATAGTTGTGACAAATATGGCGGAAATTGCTTTAAAATGATTATTTTTTAATACAACATAAAGTTTGGTTTGTTAAAAGTTAAAAAGAAGGTAATCAGGCATATAATATGATATAAAATAATTAACATAATGTCGTTTCTTATTTATTAAAAAATAATGCCAAAAAATTTAACAATATAAACACTGTAAATCGCGATTGTCTCCAAACTATAAAACTTTTGTTATTACGTTCCTTACGCCGACGATATGCATCTTACAAGTATAGGAATTATCGTCATAGCATAGACGTGCGCGCATCAATTTTAATTTCGTTTTCTATTATACACTCAGCAGCGGTTCGGTAGTGTTACGTAACGTCATTGCAGGTAGCCAGCAGACTTACGACTGATATCGATCTATGCAATCGATCCCAAACCCCGCCTCCCAAACGTAGTAAAACAAATTTGCCAAGTTATTTTGACCCTTAGGGTGGTCGACCGCCAACTTTGCTGATTGTACATCACCACAACGCTACACACAAGATGTAAAAGTGTCTTATTCCACTGTCAACATCTCTAAGTGTATATTCGATTTGATACACGCTGGCATAATTGTGTTCCGGATCCCAAATCAATTATCATGGGCTTATTAACATTAGGCTAGGAAGGGATATACGGCTCTAAAGAGACTTCATGTTCATTATGTTCAAAACTATTATTAATTTTTATTTATTAACTTAACAGTATTTTTTATCACAAAGCTCATACTTACAATCTTGAAAAGCAGTTTGAAACATCTAGAATGTTGTGCTCAACCCGCTGCACGAACCATGCTTGATAGTAAAATGCAGTGTTGTTGGCAGGCGTGTGCACGCTGTCGTGGCTGACGGCGCGCGTGTGGGGCGACGCGCGCCGCTGCAGGTGGAGCGCGGCGGCGGCGGCGGTGTGCGCGGCGGGCGGCGCGCTGCTTCTCCGCGCTGTGCCTCGTGCTCGCGCTCACCGCGGCCCTGCGGCTGAGGGCTGTCAGACACAAGTTGCCCACTGAGAGGAGGAACTATCTTAATGACAGGTACTGTCTACCCTTACTGACACTCCATGTCACGATGTAGTTGCACTTTATACACCTGCTGAAAGTCTTCCTTTTAGAATCCAGATAGGGCAATCTACCTGTCAGGTTAATTTTCACTAAATCACATTTCTTGATGGACTCGCCTTAACGTTTAATCAAATAACCTGTTCCATCAAATAACCTGCCTTGATTTATTAACTACACAGTACCTGATAAATGAATGCCTGATAATATCAATCTGGTTAAACTGTAAAAATAGAGTGAAGTTGTTATCGTCTAATGTTGTTAAGGTATTTGTTTGTATGGCAGGGGTCGCGTGGTGCGGCACACGCTGGTGCTGCTGGTGACGACGTCGGCGGCACAAGCGGCAGGCGTGGCGTACGTGCAACCTGGAGAACAGCGGCTGCTGCACGTGGCTGCGCTCTCCGTCGCCGCACTTGCAAACGTATGTATCCAAGTTATCATATTTCTTAAATTTTACTCGAATGTGGAAGCTTGACTTAACATGTCTATTTTTTTTTATTTTAATCTTTAAATCTATTATTATCTTTATTTTTTTAATTCTTCGTGTTCGGGCTGCATCGTGTCATTCAATTCTTTTTGTGCGTATCTTATCAGTTTATTTTTAGCGTTCCCATCTCCTCCTTACTCATCATTTTCTTCGTCTTCTTACCTTTCAATGTAAATACAATCTTCCCTACATTCTAATTTATTTATATACCTCTACTTAAAATTAATCGCCTTACTCAACAAACATTACATTTCGATAAATGCCTATTTTTAAAACGCGCATACATCTTACAGGGTGTGGCGATGCTGGTGTGCTACGTGGTGCGCGACGAGGAGTGCATCCGGTACACACGGCGCGTGCTCGCGCTCGCGCCCGCTCGTGATTGGCGCAGCGAACCCGCTGGCGATACCTCACTTAGCTGTTAGTACATGGCTATATATAGAGTTTTATACCTGTAAACATACAAAGGAAGTCAAACCATACAGCTTTATGTTAAAAAAATAATTTCTTATCAAAAATTTAAAATTAGTGCTTGAGAAAGAATTTTAATCATCAAATTTTGAAAAGAGAGTTATCAATCAATTCCAATCTAATCCTACATGGCATAAAAAATATAAATAACAAAAATTGATGAATCGTTATGTTTCATTCCAGTATACATAAAACAAGGTGGAGAAGTAGAGAGCAGAGGCGGCGTCGGGGCTCTGGAGACGTCCTCGTCACCCGTGTCTCCTGTGACGTCATATTGGCGAGCGCCTGGTCTGGAGAGCCCAGCGAGATTGCATAGGTAATATAAAATTCAGTTCTACCCATATTATTTTTCTAAATAGATATAAATCATTTCTCCTTACCAACAAATTAATACCAAATTAACCATAATTATTGTCATCTTCAATCTTATACTTCCCAGGCGACAATCGACTCCGGACAGCCGCGCGGACATTGTCCGCTGCGTCGAGTACAAGGACTCGGTACTCAGCCCGCACCGCTACGACTCGCACGTCACCACGCACGCAGTGTGCGACCTCATCCCTCACACGGCCCCCCATACAAACCCCCACGCTGCCCCCCATGTGGCCTCCCACGCACCCTCACATCCCGAATACATGGCCCGAGTGTGCCTTGAGTTAGGCGTCTTGAACACCCCTCCGCCAAGAGACCCCGCACCCCTCCTCACCTGCTCCGTAGACTTCGAGCCTTACACCGAAAAGAGATTCGACACCTCCAAAGAGAGCTGTAGCATCTGCGTCCAGTCAAACCCAGACGTGTCCAAAATGCCATCACCCCCCATTAAAAGTTGTTTGAAGAAGAGTAAAATAACTTCAAGTACATCACTACCGTCCATTGAAGTGAAAGACAAGTCAGACATCGAACAGGTGAACAGAGAGTGGAATAAAGCGTACGACTCGCCGGAAACGGATAGGATGCTAAATAAAATATCGAATGACCTGGATTTTCTGCTAAACAGGACTCAAGACGGCAACAAAGATGGTCTAGATCAAATAGAGGAGGCGCCGACCTAGTGAAGTGTTGTGAGCTAGAACAATAATGGAAACAGGGGTGCATTATGCCAGTAGTTAAATTTGTACATATTTTATAAAAATGATATCAAATGTAGATTTGTTTCTGTTTTAAGAACCAATGATATTGATTCAGTGTTAACCAGTTGCAGGACTAGTCACTCTTATATCTTGACGGGTTGTGATAGTCCTACGGGTACTTTTATTAATGATGTAGCGGATACGCGGTTACTGTCGGTATACGGCAAGTAATTAATTCGAGTATTTACTATCCAATATTTGGCTGGCTTTAGGCCTAACATTATTTTTACGATCTTGAATAAATATTGCCAGCTCGTACGGTAACCGAGAATCCGCCTGATTCGCTCTCCGTTCCATCTCTTTTCTATTCTATATCTTTTGAGTAATGAGTAATTGGTCGAGTAACGCTATTCTGTAAATAAAGATTCAAAGACCCTGACGAAAATAAAAGGTTGTTGTTATAAGTTTAATCTGTGTGTCTGTGACATCGTAGCATCCAAACGGATGAACCGATTCCAATTTTTAATCGAGTTGGTACTAATGAAAGTATTCATAAGCCTTCACTCACTGCTAAATTGTTTAATGGTGGTAATTTCGCTGGCTTATATCCGCGCGGATAGCGACTCCCTTACATAAGGTGTTAAAACCCGCCATAGTGGCCCATGTAAGTGTGTCGCGTTCCAGGTTCAGCCTGTGGAAATCCTGTTCCAACAGGGCCCTTATTCTGTATGATAGTGTAAACGCGTAACGCGGCCGTGTCATGTTATCTTCGAGAAATGTGCGTGGAATGGTATTCTGTAAGCCAAATTTCTATAGTCCTAAACATGAAGCGTTGTGTTACGTGCTTGTTACACACACTGTCAAAATAACGTGCGGGATAGAGAATAAGGCCCCAGGCCTGTATAGTATTGACTGCCGAGGGGCATCAGTCGAAATTCTATCTGGACCCCACTGCAGTTACCATCAGGTTCAGTGGGATCATTTTCCGACCCAGCATAAAAAAATTATAATGTTTAAATTATTTGCTATTATTTGCTGCAGTCAACTGAATGTTGTATCTACTCAGCAATAGCAGGAATTTCTTCTGGCAATACGTAGTTTAATTGGCTCTACTCGCTACTCGACCAGACACTACCAACTCTTTACTTAAGTTTAGGTAGTTATTCAATATAATCTGAGAAGCAACTTGTGATATTCATTTTGTGTCAATCTCACAATTTATGCCATTTGATTGTATTTTTTAATATTTTTCCCTCGTTTTCTTTTCCTGGTAACACTAATGGACGCGTTTGAGATTCAACTAGTTATCCCTTGTAAATAT
This sequence comes from Manduca sexta, assembly GCF_014839805.1. Classification (NCBI taxonomy): domain Eukaryota; kingdom Metazoa; phylum Arthropoda; class Insecta; order Lepidoptera; family Sphingidae; genus Manduca; species Manduca sexta. The sequence goes on from NC_051127.1 coordinate 12,270,306, forward strand.
ATTGTAATAATTAGGAAGACGTTTCTCATACAATTGTTAAAGTAAAATAATTGGATCGCTCATCACACTAACAAAGTTAGTTATAAATAACTTGGACCCATTTCGAAATACCGCACAAAATATCATTTCACTTTTATATTCATCTAGACTTGTTGACGTCATGACTTTGAACCATTTTAATACTTCTTGTTTAATAATATTATATATCGAGTAATTTATCGATATATCATATTGTATACCCTATTTTACGGGACTGAATGTCAAGAATCATAAAAAATCGAGATATAAGTATACACACAGCAATATGTACCATAAACTTATTATAATAAGGATTTCATATCAAATAACATCATCAGTTTACTTAGATCACAATATTATTTTAATTAAGTTATGACTCATGATCATACATCACAAACTACTATTATTATGTAGTTGTTTTTTTAAACTACGTGAAATAAAGAATGATCGTAATACTGCAATTTAAAATTATTTTTTATCGTTTTCGTTGAAAATACAGCTCTTTATAGGTGTTCAGAACTGCATAGTAATTTAGTAGTTTCCATCGGTGACTTTTTCATTAACAAACTAAGATTACTGTTCGAACTTATTACATGATTCATTTATATGAATAGTTACATCTAGATCATTACCCTATGTTCCATAATCATCACATTTTATATTAAAAATGACAACGACCATTCAACAATATATTGATATTTTTCAACCATTCCTATAACAGAATTTTAATGAAGGTTGAATCGTGTTAATTGTATATAAATGTATGTAAATAATAGTATAAGATGATTCTAAACGAATTATATTTTATGTTACATCGGGTACAATATATTTTATTTACAATAAATTTTTTACTATTGATTTTTAGTTTTATTTAAAACCTTTGTGGTCGTGCTACATAATATAGTTAATAATTATGTGGGTTAATAATTTCATGTTTAAAATAAATATACGCACTGAGCAATCTAGTTGCCGCCATTTTAACAAAACAAATAACTCACACCTACCTCCCCTAGACATTGGCACAATGAGAAAAGTAAATTTATTTTTAGGCATTTTTGCTGCCCCCCCTAAAAAATGCTGAACGCCGCTTACAATAAGCACTATTTGACTTTTATATGCTGTAATTCTAAATTAATTTGGCTCCATAACACCAATGCAATGCGGTTAGTGTTGACTAGACATTGAAGTAATACTCTTCTGAGTTTACTATCGGTATAACTTCGTGGAATATGAAATGTCATTTCAATACCCCGGTTTTGAACCAATACACCGGCCAGATGATGCGTGAAGTGTGTTCTGCAAAAAAATCACCAAATTTCGACTGCTATTCAATCGAGTGACATAAAGGGAATTTTTAACCTACAAATGTGACAAACCTCACAAGTTTGTACTGGAAAATATTGAGTTTGTTTGTTTGTTTAAACGCGCTTATCTCAGGAACTACTGGGTCGAATTGAAAAATCTTTTAGAGTTGGATAGCCCATTTATCGGTATGATTTGACCAATAGGAGCGGAGCATCAAAGAAAAATTCTGCAAAGACGGGGAAAAAATATTATTAATAAAACACCAATAAAACGTGTAATAAAATATGATTTATTAAAGCTCAACTAGCATAAATAAACAAAATGGTTTATAATTTACAAAATATAAAAGCATACACTATGTGGCAAACGATAGAGTACATTGTTCGATACATTGAATAGTCTTTAGAACGAGACACACAAACATATGTACATAAAAATAATTTTATACATCAATTTACAATATAACCAAACAATATTTATGCACGTAATTTTTCTACAAGTTTCTCTTTCGACTCGTTTAATTTCGTATGATTTTTGTAGTAACGTGCGCCTCTATCGGTCGATAGCAGAACTAACGATGGCTTATAACAAAATAACTGTACCCATACTGAAAAAAACAATGTGAATGTACCAAGTTAGTTATGCCGCATTATTACTTCAATTGAATATGGGTATACAATTATATAAACGATTACAAAAAATGAAGTTCATCTTAGTCAAGTCATTTATTTTGTATGCGTAATGCGACATACTTCATTACGTTAGCCTTATAAATGAACATAACAGCAGATGATATTTCATATTTTTGCAAAAGATATTTTCTCATTTTAAACTTTAAATTGACTGAGTTAAGGGAGATAGATAATATGTAACTTTACGTTTAAAAAAAAAAAGAACATCTCAAGAGATCTTCCAAAAATTAAAGGAGAGAACTAAAATTTCATACTTGACTCCTCACTAAATCAAGTAAAAAACAAATTAGCTAGTGTTTATTGTCAAATGATTTTTTCTTATACCTCAGAAACAAGACGCCATTTCTAATACCACTGATAATTTAAAAGCATTGTATTATCATACATAGTCTATGAATGTAATTAGTTTTCACATAAAACAAAGATTATACATTTATATCTCGAAGGACCAAAATAATAGTTATTACAGAGACTAAAATGATGCAACTGAAACAAAACCATAGACAGAGAGTGGACTGAGGAATACCCGCACTAAAGATCGCACTATAGAAGGAGACAAAGCGAGCATGCCACCGAAACCTGTCTCTTTTCTATAGCTTCGATCAAAGATGGCGAACCAATGGCTCGCGACAAAACAATTCGTGCAATGTATATCAACAAATTATTGTTGGAATAACTACGGCCAACTCGAGATGGCACGTTACAAGCACATTATCTTTTTATTATCATAGATGGCACATTAAGCAATAAAGCATCGCCGTTTGTTGCCCGGAAAACGTCTTGTGTATTTATGCAGCGGTATCGATTTATCTTTCACAATTTTCTGTCTTTTAACAGCTGGATAGCCCAGTCCATTATAGGAAAACAGACTAAAAGCTGGATAACCCAGTCCATTATAGGAAAAACATACTTAAAACTGGATAGCCCAGCCCATTATAGGAAAACAACAGACAAAAAGCTGGATAGCCCAGTCCATTACAGGAAAAAAACAGACAAAAAGCTGGATAGCCCAGTCCATTATAGAAAAAGAACGTGTTAGCAACAGCTGCATAATAATACAAATTACAATAGTTATAATCGAACATAAAAAGTATTGAGTTATCTTTATCGTACAAATAATAATAGCTGCTACGCATAAGTCTATTGGAAGGGTCAATCAACTACCAAGGCACTGAAATCGTAGTTTTATATTCAAGAAACGGCAGAATTCGGGTACTAGATTGATGTCCTACCAACAGTTTTAATTCGAATATTTGTAATTAATCGATACAAATCTAAATCGAGATATGAATAAAAAACGTTTGACTTCCAAAGATTACTACATTCAGGATTCAAAATATTACCCACTTAATC
>NC_051127.1:12274173-12291668 GCF_014839805.1 Manduca sexta
ATTCTGCCACATACAATTTCGTAAGCAAAACAAGCTAAGTGATAACGATTATACATTTGCAAAATCATAATGAACATAATATCGAATTATACGCATAATATAAGGTAAGTGAGCCCTATTCCGTCTATAAAGGCGAATCCGTCTTTTTGCAAGTACGGGCGTTCTATTTGAAGGACAGCTTCGATAGCTGTATAGGTAAGAAAACGATCCTTTCCCGCCCTCACACCCACCACTACAACTCATGTAAGCCAGGATCAGCAGTGGCACGCATTTTATGACACCGAGCAGTGAAGCTCGGCGAGTCTTAGGGAAAACTAATATGTCATTATCCCGCAACGAAATAAATCAAATAGAAAGATAGGGAGGAGTTGGAAATATTAATTGTCCACTTCCCTCCATAGCAATGCGGGTGCCAAATCATGATCTAAGGAGGCGTTTTAACCTCAAGGATACGGACGTTTACAACTAGATAAGCTAGTTATAAAGCACCACGAATGAAATTAAAAGAAAGGGTCCTATCACATAAGCTGTTAGATTTGATATAGGTAAGAAAGTCAAAAATACCCTATTTACCTATACGTCTACCAAATTTTCCCTTCGTTTAGATCGCCCGTTATTGCAAATAGACGGATTTACCCCACCAGACGGAATTAGGCCCCTTTAATATCATAAAAGATCACGAAAGCATTCATTTGTAAACAAGGCCTTCTATTGTGATAATCATTAGCAACAACGGGTAAATTGAAATAGAGAAGTGTAAATAAGAGTAAATTATGTTACCTTGAATCAGGTTAATAGGTAAACAACTTTAGTGGAATAAATTGTTTTTATTTCTTGATTGTTATAAATTGTTTTTACTGTTTACTACTATACTAAGAAGATAAATTATATTGTAAATAATGTTTAATTGGAATATAGACAGTTCATCAGGCCATCTTACAATATTACAAATGCTAGTGTTTTTTCTACTACCCACTTTTGAAATTGATAGGTCCCAATTGATAGGTCTGCGTAAATATTTATTTGCCAAGTTATTTTGGATACATTTTTTTTTCTTTTGCCTATAAATCATTTGGACAAGGAACTAAACTTTGCCAACTGTGGCGGCATAACTCTACGTTTACAACATCCGCAAAATGATATAACGCTATCCTGTTCTTAGGCCGGGATCGTCTTATGCAACAGGAATTGAAATGGATTATATCCTGCATTGAACTCTAGGATTTCCACCGGAAAAGACAGAAAATGGCTAAAACTTATCGCTGGGCAAAATTACAACTGATCTTATGAGTAAAATAAGTAAAGAGGTAATGTTTGTAAATTTATAAGAATGTTAGTAATGTCTACAAAATTTATAACATACTAGCTTTTGCCTGCAGCTCCACCCGCGTGATAAAGTTTTTCCGGGATAAGTATTTTCCCGGGATAAAAGTAGCCTATAGCACTAAGAATTATTGTAGTTCCTATCAGTGAAATAAATTTAAAATCGATTTTGTAGTTTCTTAGATTGGCGTGTTCAAGCAAAAAAACTCTTCTTCATAAGATAGTATAGATTAAATTATCTCTTGTAATTTACAATTTCTATTTAATTTTGCTATGGGATATCTTTACAACTATAGATATAAATATTGAACATTGAAAACTTATGCACAATGTTATGAAAAAAATACGTAAACACACAATAAGATATAAATTATCATATTAGTTCCAAAATTATGTTTGTAGAGCAATAGAACGTAACAAATTAATTATATCTACACCTTCTTCATTTCATAGATAAATAAACGAAAATTAGGTCTGTAATCTTATCATTCAATGGGAGAAAAGATAATTATTTTTGGCTAATTGTAGTAAGAAAGCCTAAGCCAGAGTTCAATTAACCTTTGCAATTAATGTTATACATTTTAAGCTACAATTTAAGACTTATCCAATGTCCTGACGTTAATTAAAATAGTTTATCAATAAAATATGATGTCTGAATATTCTTAGGTTAACTTAGTATACCAAGTATTCATGCTTTATAAAGCATGTATAAGAAATGAATGTCCCAGTTGTTGAATAGTACCAATTATTATACTTATTTATTTATTTATTTAAAAAAAAAAAAAAATACTAATGAGAATTAGATATATAACAGATGTTATTTAAGTAATCACTATAATCTTACTTATATTATAAATGCGAAAGTTTGTGAATGTGTTTGGATGTTTACATGTTCGTTAGAAGTAAACACAATAATGCCTGAACAGATTTAGGTGGAATTAGGTATATGCATAGGCCACATCCTAAATTAACATATAGGCTACTTTATATTCCAGTAATATTCTCCAATGGGAACTAATTGAATTTTTTAATCAAATCCTTTAAATAGATGGGGCTAGCGTCATAAATCACCATGATTTGGGACTTTAGTAACGGGAAAGGCTTCTGAAGGAGGCAAAACTGCGAGAAAACCTGTCCAAAGATGTAACCTTTGAATGCATTCAATGTACTACATTTGAGACATTATACCTAACAATGATAACAAATATTAAGTACAAATAACACTATTTTTCAATGAATGATTGGACTTTTCCAAGTACTGTAGGTATGTTATTTGAACTCAATTTAATGAATACCTCAATATTTTATATTCATAAAATTTTCCATAGAGAATTCCAGATAACACAAATAATGAACATATACAAATAACCCCAAATATCAAATACTTTCTTATCACCCATTGCTCTACTACACAAACTAACTTATCTCTAAAGCAATTTCTGACTTGTATGTTTGTTTACGCAATGCTGATTATTTTATCTCCGCTTGGTACATATTATGGAGTTATTGCCACTAGAATAATTAACTATTAATAATTAACATGATTATATTGTTTCATTTATTACCAAATTAAACAAGAGTTATTGTCATTATTAGATTAACTTTATACATTATAGTTCGGCTGAAGAAATGGAGATTAAAAACTGCAATATGACTGAAATACGTTCATGTGAAACCTTTTGAAAATTATTTTGTCAATCCATATAAGTATATTTAACTAGGTCACTATTTACTTTGTAAGCGAAATAAAACAATTTGTGTTATACAGTTTTATATAACTAGCAAAAATGTTGGTGACTCAGCTTAACTTTGAAGAGTAGGTAATAATCATTTATAACGGAGTAATATTAAATCATGTTAAAAAAATTGCTTAAAAGGGTTGCAAGTAGTACGTATTTGGAGACTACAATACTAATAATAGTAACTCCTGGGGGTGTGTAATTTGTAGTCAGAACCGATGACATTTACACTTCTAACAAAATAAAGCAAAATGATACTCACTCACTGTTTTCCTTGGTCTTCTCAACATGTTTCTTAATGTCGGCCAGCGAAGAGTCCAGTCTGTTGAGGAACTCATCAAAGGACTTCTTCTCATCAGGGCTTCCCGGCGAGAAGTCCCTGTCTCTAGTAGGCATGCCGGCGATGGATGCGCGGTGGTTCGGCGGCGCCATCTCCGTCACCCGCTCACCATTCTCATAGAAAGGAGACTCCTTCGTCACGGGAATCAATAAATACTCGCGCAAAAACAAACTGTCCGTTGCGAACAAACGGTTAGCCCGTCTAATTTTCTCCATCTAAAACAAACACAGATGACAATCAGCTAACAACGAATACTAATACACACAAAATACGCACACTGAATCCTGGTTATTAGTACACTTACGGTAACACCATATTTGAGCGCGAGGCCTTGCAGCGTATCACCTTTAACCATGACATGCTTAATATATTCCTCGTTCCTCTTCATGTGGTTACACGTACTGCCGTATTTTTTAAGAGGACGAGCGGATTCCCGAATTGCCACTCTTTCGTCGAACAGACGTTCCTCCTCCATTTTTGACGTATGCGAAAGTGACAGCTTATGAATAATGAATGTAGGTGAATAAAATGACAGTGTTACCGAAATGAAGTTAGTTGCAATCTTATGCCAGCCAGTGCAATGACCTAAGCATTCGGATACACAAAATCTTTTCTAAACGTGCTTTATAATTTTTGCTGCCATCTATAATTCTACATAAACTTTAAAGGTTTCTATGTTAAACAACAGATGGCACTAATATAGCAAAAGCAATTATATTTATTTTATACACTTATAGATGGCGCTCGAATACACTTTCATTACAAACGAAACATCGACCGATCATACCACTTTTCCATTCACTCAGCCGAGTGAACAAGTCAGTGCTCAGTAATCAGTTCATTCTTTTCATTCAGTCTCACTTTGCGTCGTGGAGGAGGTGGTTTTGCGTTGTGTGATTCAAATACAACTGTAACTAGTAATTTGTAAATTAATGTGAATACTTATTTTTTTGTATTATACCGTGTTTTGTCTACAGTTTGACCTTTGTGCTATAGTACAATTTATTATGATGTGCAGTTTATTGGATTTTTATTAATGGTTTGTGTACATACACATGTGATCAATACTTGATCGAAAAAAAATCATTGATGAGGGTAAGTATGAATGAAAACGTTGCTAAAAATATTGTTATTAATTCGGCGATATGTTGTTTTGCACAGCGCTTCATGTTAGTTGTTGCCCCCGTCCGGCGCACCCGCCCCAAACCCTATTGCGAAAAATACATTAACAGCGTGAGGGTTGTAGCCCGGGCCGCACCAACTGACACACGATTATTTTATTACGGAGGGGTAATTTTTTTTGCAAATGTAAAACAAGCCAGTTTAATTTTTTGCTAAGCAAGTTTCGATAAACGATATAATTTAGCGGAATTTGCGACGAGTTATAATCTAATAAAACTGAACCCTTTACTCAGACTTGTTGATCTACATATTGATTATTATTAGACCTTAATCGGTGCGGACAATACTAGAACGTTTACCTGTATTAATTAAGGAATATATATTATTTTAATTTTATAATCGTCAAGTTAATTAACCAATTTAGGTACGTACCTTCATATTACGATCAATCGATTATATACCCTTATTACTCGTTATAAGTAACAACCGTTATTCCGAACCCGAGCCCTTTTATTGCGTCGCACTTTCGTTTTGTGATTAAAAGCACAAGAACACATGTTTGTTCGTTTGATAAATACCTACGTACCTAATCAGTGTGTTTGATTTATCGCTACATTCACCCTATTATTGAAAGGTTGTAAAGGGCTGTTCTTGTCGACTTGATTAGTAGGTAAGTTTACCTACCAGCTATTTTTAGGCGAGAGTAAATCAAGTATAAGTTAGATCAATAATAGTCATAAAAACTGGGTACTACTTAGCCGTTTACTAAAATAAGGATTCAAGTACCTACTTAAAACTCGTGTCCGCTCAAAAAAAATAAATAAAAAAATCTTCAACGAACGAAGTTAAAACTTAAACCCAACAAAAATGCATTCGAAACATTCCAAAACGTGAACTCATAAATCATAACTAAACGCCCCCGCGTTATGTTAGGGGTTTGTTATTGTTACCGAAAGAGAAAAAAACTGCGCATGAGTCAGCGTGGAACGGAACTCGTTTCGAGCGTGACACTGACAGGACTTCTCGAGATCGTTTAGTCATGTAGGGCTGACATCCGTCAGGGTTTCCGTGGATATGACCTGGATTGTATGACGTCAAAAGAACGGGGTTAAAATGAATTAAGTAATCATTTTTCTGACACCCGTCAAAATTCCGCGGTTTTAATATGTTTATTACAAGTAATTACCTTTCTGAACTAGTAAGTAAGTACTTAAATTAGAAACATATCGGACTTAAATTTATTGAACGATTACCAATAAAAAACCGTTTGTAGTTTCGATTTTCAAACACTAACAAACGCTGACTTATTTGAACATACTACGTTCCGAGAAAATCAACTTTTACTCATATGTACTACCTCAAGGTCTAAACATGTCCGTTGTCATTACACAAGATGGCGAGCCTCGCCATGACTCAGAACTCAAGACTCGACCTCCGTGGAATCCCTGTTATCTAGTTAGATTAGTGGTGATTAAAGATGACGCTATACTACAGGTACCGTTATACCTGTAAAGGAAGTCATTAACTAGTTCAAGAATTTTGTGATGACTAATGGCATGTTATTATTTAATTTTGTGATTACTGATAAGTAACGAGCTTCCGTTGGCTATGTCGAGATTAAAATCAATTGAGTTTTACGGATGCATAAGAATTTTTTGGACATCTGTCTAATTTCTAGTAATCTCATACGAGAATTGAATAATAGTTTACTAAAGATGATAATCTTATAACCTTCCGTTTGCTTTGGTATTGTAAAAAATCCATGATATTTATGTAGTACATTTCAACAGTTTGTTCAAGTTATTACTTCAAAGGGTTGTGTAAACAAAAACAGTGCTTCAAAACCCGAAAACAAAGAAATGAAATTGTTTTCTACAACTCAAATTGTTTAGTCTTTCTGTATCAATAAAACCACGAAATTACTCCGTAAACTAAATAAGACGAAGCAATTTATTATTCTTTAAAAAGGTTTGTTGTTGATAAAGTTCGGGAGAATTTGCTCAACTTAGATCACACAAGAAATTCCTACGTAGAATAGCCGGTTTAGGCATTTACATTCTAGATCTACATAACGGAAGACGGACTTGGTGATTTGTAAAGATCAATCAGATAAAAAAATAAGAGCAACAAACGTTGAATTTTTTCTCTGAAGTGGTTGAACTTTACAATATAGACATCTCAATGGCAAAGGGTATTTTTATTCAAAAAGTAAAAGAAGGCAAAAGAAGAAAAATGTCTTAGCCAACATATCGCGGCCAATTCAATCGAAAACAAAAACTAAGACAAACGTAAATAAACGTAAAAGGGAAGCCAGTAGGAATCGGTTTGTATGGACACTTCGCCACTAATACATCGTCCCATTTTAGGGGATTAACTAATAGCTATTATAATCATCACGTTACTAGAGTAATAACTGATTGATTTAACCCTGTAACAATCTTTAACTTAAAAAAAGCTTTCAAACATTTTTTAATTACTTTGAATGACGAGAAGAGCTTACCGTTCGTCTGATGGTAAGCGATACGACCGCCAAGAAACAGAAGAAACACCATCCATCACCTTAAATTATAAAGTTTTGTTTGGTATTCCACTGCGGTCGCCATCCAGAGACATGGAGATGTTAAGTCTTATTATATCTAGTAGTTACACTGGCTTCAATTACCTTCAAACCGGTACCTACCCAGGCGGTAGTTATATATTCTGTAGAACAATTGGTTTTCAATGCATCGTTCTTTAAATACGAAATTTCAATTTACCAATAAGCGTATAAACGCGGGCTCATTCTCTACAAGTCCTTTTAATTAAACAAACAAGCCACCGGACACCGTGCTAAACAATGAAATTCCTTTAAACTGGTAATACAATATGTTAAGGTAGAGTACGTATTATGGAACATTTTTTGTGATGGGTTAGAATATTGCCACAAGTTAGGAACTTTTTAAAAATATTTTTCTTAGTAATGACATGCTTTTCTACATATAACTTTTCTTGGATGCTATGGAACGGGGAAAGTTTTTGAGCCCGCAGAATGTTAGTACGTCGTGTTGCGGTATTTTCTATTACAGAAATATAGCCTCATAAGTTTAATCGAAAGTGCATAGCTGTAATCTACGATTTATTACTTTTTAAACATTAGCTTTATAATATAACTAGCTTTTGCTCGCGGCTCCGCCCGCGTTATGCAGTTTTTCAGGCTAAAGTTTTCCATTATAAAAGTAGTAGTTTCGCGGGAGCCTATGTTCTTCCCAGGGTTTCATACTGTCTCCATACCAAATTTCATCTTAATACGTTGGGTTGTTTTTGAGTTTAAGACGTTCAGGCAGACGGATGCAGCGGGGGACTTTGTTTTATAATATATTTTTAGAACTTTTTAAAAGGAACAATCCCGTCATACATCATTGTTGCATAACTTTAACCATTTACGCAGCGCACGCGACGGAAGCTCTCAAAACTAATAAATTGTCCCCGTATTTGCAACATGTTTCATTACTGCTCCGCTCCTATTGGTCATAGCGTGATGATATACAGCCTATAGCACCCAACAAATAAAGGGCCATCCAACACAAAACGATTTTTTCAGTTCAAACTGGTAGTTCCTGAGATTAGCCATTACTGCTCCGCTCCTATTGGTCATAGCGTGATGATATATAACTTAGAGCACTCCACAAACAAAGGGCTATTCAACACAAAAATATTTTTTCAGTTCGAATCGGTAGTTCCTGAGATTAGCCATTACTGCTACGCTCCTATTGGATATAGCGTGATGATATATAGCCTATAGCACTCCACGAACAAAGGGCTATCCAACGCAAAAATATTTTTTCAGTTTGGACCGGTAGTTCCTGAGATTAGCCATTACTGCTCCGCTCCTATTGGGTATAGCGTAATGATATATAGCCTATAGCACTCCACGAACAAAGGGCTATCCAACGCAAAAATATTTTTCAGTTTGGACCGGTAGTTCCTGAGATTAGCCATTACTGCTCCGCTCCTATTGGGTATAGCGTGATGATATATAGCCTATAGCACTCCACGAACAAAGGGCTATCTACCGCAAAAAGAATTTTTCAGTTTGGACTGGTAGTTCCTGAGATTAGCCATTACTGCTCCGCTCCTTTTGGGTATAGCGTGATGATATATAGCCTATAGCACTCCACGAACAAAGGGCTATCCTACGCAAAAAGAATTTTTCAGTTTGGACTGGTAGTCCTGAGATTAGCGCGTTCAAACAAACAAACAAACAAACTCTTCAGCTTTATATAATAGTATAGATATAGATTTCACTATATTTTGTGAAGGCTAACCTACCTACGTAATACAGATAGAAGTAACATCAACAAACAACTCACGTCCTACTGGCGAGATGCAAGCCGTAATTGAATTTTCGTTTTGTAGCGTTGGATTCTAAAACGCAGTCATCCGTGTCCGTTCGACGGTTTAAAATCTGCCTTTGACGCAATGGATTTACCATTAAGGGCAACTGGGAATGCAATTGTTAGCTATTGTATCACCGCTTACTTTCCGTCAAAACTGTACAGCATGGATCTTCTGCTGGAGCGATTTGACACAAGATCTCATCAGCGTTATGAACCAACTAGAAAGATCCATGGCCGATGTGAGCATCGACTTGCAAGTCCCCGGTAACCCGACACGTTACATAACAGGTCATCAGAACGGGTAGTAAGTGGGCCGATGACTGTGCAGGTCGTGTGACGTCATTACCTGAATGGCACATGGTGTTGCGTTAGACGGGGCTTGTGCGTGGCGGGTCAATGGTAGAGATCGCGGGTTCGATTTTTATTTGAAGGATTATTGTAAAGTATTTGTCGCGGATAAAAACATACATTATAATGGCCATTCTATTTAGAGGTTAAACATTTTCCTTGGACAAAGAACTACATACTTGTGAATTCTTCATAGGAATTTTAAAGGGATGTGAAGTCTGCTAACCTGCACTAAGCCAACGTGGTGGACTATGGCCTAAATCCTCTCAGTACAGAAGACACGTGCCCAGCAGTGGGCAGTATATGTCTAATAATAGGCTGATATTATTAAATATTAAGACTTTGTAGATTTTGATATTATCTAATGCAACAGAAGCTCACTTCAGCTAATCTATAATAACCAATCTAAGTTCAATGACATAAGATTTTTTTTCACCTAGACCATTCGGCGCGTGAATGGCAGCAACACGAAAACAAAACCCAAAAGAGTTACTCAACTCCTTTTGTCAGGAGAGAAACTGCAGGCGTCATTATAAATAGGTGAGAGCAATAAACAAACCTGCGAACGTGATCTCTTGGTTAAAAACATTTGGTGGGCTGTAAATCACATTTACAGTTGGATAAAAGGTTTGTTACAGCTGGAGTGATGGTAATGAACACGAGACAAACATGTTGTGTATTAAAAGTTTTGTTTTAGTGTGACTTTAATTCAAAGGAAATTAGACCTTAAAAACATTATTAAAATATGTGTCAAACAAAAATTTTAAATTAATTATATAACATTTTGAAATTGAGTTTCGTGAAACATCCTAGCTTTATACAAATTACAGCAGTAATTTATCTTATAGATAAAAATCTAAGAATTTAAACTATGCCAATCAACTTTGCCTTTTGAGACGAATTTTTGTATGATCTTCAAATATTTGTTCAATGTCTCGGATTGATGGCAATTCCGCGAGACTATGGTTGTTAGTTATACAAAGACCTTAAGCAGTACAGTTTAGATCGGATATTCATATCAGGACCGAACTCCGAAAGCTACTGCCTACTACCAATTGGTCAGATGTCACAACGTCCTTATATAAATACAAAAATATAATATTTATAAAACATAATATGCTAATATGCGCATTAAAAACGTGCAAATCACCATATGGAAAAAAATATGAAATACTAAATTGTGCTCGCGGCTTCGCCCGCCTGAACGAGTCCGAAATATTTTTTTTGCTACTTACTTGATATGTATCATTATATTATGACCAAATTATACAAAATCACTATAAATTGTAGCCTAAGTGTTATTCTGATGTATAACCAATATTACTGTAAAGTTTCATCCAAATCCGCTCAGTAGATTTTTCGTGAAAGAGGAACAAACATACATGCATACATCCTCACAAACTTTCGCATTTATAATATTAAAATGATTTTACATTAGCGTTTTGTTATTTCACGGTAGATTGAATATCCGTCGCATAAGCACAAAATTTTTTCATGACAATCTTCCCAATGTCCGCTCTATATCTTAGAACTCTGATTGTATAACATACCTTATAGAAGTAATACTGCGAGCCTTATTTATGTGTTTACTTTCTCACGGAGCATTGAAGCGCAATGTATGTCGAGTGGTAACGATCCCGGCTTGTTTTAAACACTATTCTTTCAATGCGGTAATGGTCTTAATTTAGATGTGTTACGAATTGTCAGGTGTTAGTGTCTGTATAGGGGACCGGCCTATGCTTGATTTTTGTACATTATTCTATATGTAATGGCTTTTAATACGAAAAGAAGCACGTCTGCGAAAACAGCATAAAAATTGGTTAAAAAATGAGCGAGTAATTCATATTTAAAATATTGTGACGTGCAGAAGTGGGCACGATGTGGGGATATCGCTTCATCTTCTTCTTTCGCACGCGTCGTAATTCCCGATGACGTCACATGTGGATATTTTGTCTCTTTTCTGTATCTTGTTAACTACCCTTTCCACCGAAATTCAAAGACTTATAACTTGTTGATTTTTTACCGGATTTTAATAATTCCTTTTGTGTTATAATTTATATAACGTAAATATTTGATAATAGTAAAGAACAAAAATGAGTCCGGTACCCTATTGTATTGTTTTACCTGAAATATAAATAGAAATCCTTTATTGCAGAATGTATAACTTAATATACAGGTGGATTTCAAATATAAAAAATCTATTACATTCTACCGGGATAGGTACCGATGTGCGATACTAATTTAATACCTGGCTGCATGGGAAAAGATAGTTAATTATTTTCGAGTAGAAATGTATTTGTTGGGACTTGACGCATGGTGTCGGCAACTAATCGATACGCCTTTAATTCGCTTTTAACTTAAATATCAATGTAATTACAAGCTATAGTATTTTTTTTTCTAGTCATTCAGCAATTGTCTATACTGCAATGCTTAAGAGTTTATTTGTATGTTTAAACGCGCTAATCTCAGAAACTATTACATCGATTACTTTTTTTTTCACTAATATGAAGCTACATTACCCCTGAGTACTATAAGCTACTTTTATCCCAGGAAAATATAAAACGGGACTATTATCCCGGCAAAACTTTTTCACACGGGCCGAGCCGCGAGTACAAGCTACTAAAATATATGCCGATGATTCTTTTGCAGCATAACTGCATCAGCTACTACTTTTACATAATCACAACAGATATGTATAAGATCTCTGACACAACAGTTAAGAAAGCAAAGGTATGACAAAGACAATCTTGACATACAGCCGGTGAGACGCCTAGGGCGGGGTCGCAGTCGTGTCCACCGACCCTTTCATTATACCAGATATTATCTACCACGACAGCCATTAATAACCTGTCCTTATAGAATACGTTGACCTTTGGTAAGGTTATTGTTGCGAGATTGGATTGTTTGGATATAGACGCGAGAAGTGGACAGGGTCTAGATCAGAATAGAGCATGCAACAGTTTTTATATTGAAAGTTGGTTGATGGATTTCGTTTTACAAAAGCATTGTTGAAATTTTAGTTTGATAAGCTATCATAGTTCTGCGGCACGACTTTACCTAAATAGTTTTTAGCAGTGGCGAAAGGTGAAATATGCATCAATGCGGTAAGCAAATCGTTTTGATGATAATTAGATTCTACAGAAATCGTACAAAAAGGAAAGCCATCAGGAATCGGGTTATATGGACCCTTAGAGCCACTGGTTTTTAATCTTCCCAAGTCAGAAGACAGATGTTCAGGTATGTAATATTGAAATCGTGTTATCTTTTACCTCAGTTTAGAGTCAAAATTCGAAAGCCGTTCCTTAGTTGTCCCTTTTATCTAAATAGATAAGTAATACAAAATTAAAAGTCTTTGTTATGTCACGTTGCAACGGTTTGTGACATTGATTGCATAAATTATACACAATGTTGAGAAAAGCCGGGGAAAAAGCGAGTTTGTAAATAATACCGGTGCCTCGTCTGCCGCCTGTCTGACAAGCTAAGGGATAAAGTTGCCTCTAAACGGTTCCCAGCGGCCTTCGCAACACTTAAATGAATTATTCACCGCTAGCAACATTAAAACAGGATTACCTGTTTGTAGCTGGTCATTTTACTGTAACTGTGTCATTCTATATTTACATTTTTGATGTCATAAAGATAATGCAGTTGGAGGTAAACTTATAACACTAAGGATAGCACAATAAACTAAATAAGCTATGAATGTTTTTGTTTAGAAAAGGCAGTTCAGCTCCAAAAAGAAACTCATTTTTAGAGCTGATTCCTTTTATTTGGAATTAGTTAACTAAGCAGGAGTAATTTGGACTAATGAGAGACGTCTTGCATTAACAGATATTGTAGCTCGCTCGCAGCCCCGTCTGTATGAAAGAGATTTTCCGAAATAAAAGCCCCGCTATATATTTTCCCGGGAATAAGCAGTCTATGTCAGCAGGGTCTTAAGCTTATCTCTATGCCAAATTTCATCGGAATCGAGTAAGTGGTTGTACCGTAAAAAGTAAGACAGATTTACATTTATAAATATGGATGAATAATGTGACAAAATTGATGTTTATCAAGAAATGACGAGTACATAGTAATTTATTAATTCATAAATTAATTACACAATTAAAATAGTCACTACCACTCTGATAAAATTTGAACATAATTGAAAACATACGCAATACTCTTAAACCTAATCGAAGAGGCCGCACGGTGCATACCTGGCGCAAAAGTACCCATGAGGGACAAATCAGAGGTTTTCTAAATTCTATTGTACAGAGCTACTAAACCTTTGCACAGAATATGAAACATCAAAGATTCAATTCAAACTTTTGCCTAATTACATCCTACCTGGTGCGGTGTTGTCAAGTAGACAGATGTTCGAACCCCACCCGCAACAGGTGTACACGCGCCTTGATTTTTTTACAAGCCCGACCCACCGCCTCTTCAGATAAAAACTATTCATTTGGAAGGAAGTGGTTACCTCTGAATAATAACTAAAGCCATTACTTGCTCGAGTTCTGTTCAGTACAAATGAAAATGTCGCACGTCAAAGGTTTTGTGCAGACAGCGCGTTTTTAAAGTTTACTGGTTTGTGTAACTTCTGTGATATGAGAGGCCGCGTGTTCAATTCCCGCATGTATAAATATTAATTCGGAGCCAAGGTGCTATGGGCCGAAATTCACCTTGTGATTCTTAATACTCTGAACACAACAAAGTGGCTCGTGTAGGGTTAGGTAACTTTTGTGTACATTTATTTATGACGTCATTTATTTGCTTTCTTGTTCGTACAGGTATAATTTTGCGCTAGTACATGTTCACATTTTGTACACCCATTTTTTATTTAACATTCCGCAGCTGCGATCATTTCGGAGGTGTGCGAAAGAAGTAGCAAATACTTCTTGTTGTGAACTTTAGTTGTATGTTAAATATTGCTAATAGGCGATGCGCAAGCGCATCATTTAAAGCGTTATAATCGGGCGTACACTTTTCTCACTGTACTTTATAAAAATTGGTTATTATATTTTATACCAATGTTGTAGAAATAGTTTCGTTTGTCTTCATTTCCGTCTGCTACGCACAAACAACTTTAAGGTAGTAAAAAACATGTTTTTTCCTGTACTGCTGTTGTAATCAGTTAATTATTGCAAGTTGATATCAATTATTTTAGCTTGAAGGATTTAATTACCTTACCTATAAATAGGTCAGCCTCGGTTTACCCAATAAGCAAACCCGTTGACGGTAACATCAATATATAATTTGGTAATTGCAGCATCTCAACATACAGTACACCTTTGGCTGATTTTTTACGCGTTTAATAAACGAGTGATATCAACCAGTTTTCAAGATGGTAGCAAGATGTATCGACATTATCGACATAGCTAGGGCCGGTGTGCATTTCGGGATCTGCAGCTGCGTATCATTTTGTATTTTTTGCCCGCTCCGTGGCAGACATCGATTTGCAATTTTCGATCGAGCGGACCTTTGCCGCTACCTGGCGTCGAATATTTCTTGCACTTTTACAGTATAATGCGTTTTTTATGTTGCACCTGTTTGTAATGTAATTATTTTGGTGGTATTAATGGATAAGTAGAGATATCGAACCACAAATTACCACATGGTACAACGAAGTATTAATAATTCGCGATTGAAACCGTTACTTGCCTTTTAATGTTGTTCAAAGATTTAACGCACCAACGAAACAATCTAGCTCAATCGCTTAAGAGTCCTCCCCGAGCAATCGGCCTTGAGTAATTCGGTGCATACTTGACGCGCGAGTTTCGGGCGAGGATATGCAGTTATACAAATAATTTCTTTAAATAATCAATTTTAGGTCGTTTTGAAAAATTTAAACTAACAAAATATTCTTTATTAAATTGTCTATTTAATAGTACTTAGGTAGTCAATTAAAATTATGTGCGTAGTAGTAATGTAAATACTTTAGGGGAAAATCCACAGAAACAATGACTTTAGTAGGATTTTCATTATGGAGTTAACGAAAAGAATATACACATTAAAAAAAATTAAACACTGAAAAGTAAAGAAAATATATTGCAGAACTATGATGTTTATTTGTTTTTCTATATGCATTGTAAATTCATTTTAAAACTACGGTAAATAAATAACACGACTTTTAGCTTGCGGTCGGACTTCACTAAACGCAGCCCATTCCCTACAGTCTCTTTGCAGTCAAAGCAATCTCCGTGGCGGAATAGCGGACGCCTGCTAATGGCTTCTGGCACGTCAAGCTATGAAGATACCACAGTAATATCCCGTTTCAAGGGAGTGCTGAATATGCATGTTATTTAAAATCCGCGTTGTTATTTGATTAGGATGTTTGTGTTGGTATTTGTTTCTTTAACTTAATTATATCTTGAAATATCCGTTGAGGGAATTAGGTTAGCTATCTGTAGAAGAGTAAAGTCGCAGTCAACGAGAGTGCTATATTTGCATTTTATATTAAATCCGCGTTGTACTTTGATTCGGAAGTTAGTGCTGCGTTTTGTTTCTTTAACTAAAAAAAATCTGTTGTGGTAGATAAGTCAGCTATTTGTGTATGATTCGATAAAGTCTAAACAGCTAAACCGAAAGTGATCAATACATTAATATTTGTAGTGAAAAAATTTTCAAAATCGGTTAAGTAGTTCCTGAGAGCGCGTTCAAACAAACTTCAGATTTACATATTAGTATACATAGAATTCTGTTTCGTCTGCTTTTCTGTATTAGTATTACTTCGAAAGCTTTTAGCTTCATAACCACTCCCTTATTAGAATCGCTAGCTATACATTATTATAGTTTAGTTTTAATAATACTTACTGAATAAATGTATGGCGAATTCTAATAATAATTTAAAAATGTCTTTGAATGTATTAAAAACTTTGACGCCATTCAGAAGTAACTCTTTATTTTCCAATTACCGCGGTAACCCGTTCTCTAGTAGCTTGGATTTGCCTTAACCGTGCGGAGGTGGTAACGCAGTTGTCTCTTTTCTAAACACCGACAAACGTTACATTCTTGCTGCTCTTTAATTAACTATCAGGTAAAAGTGTGACTGATTAAAGTTGTAGATTTTTGTGCTATTTAATTTTTATAGATATAGGTACAATGAGATGTCCAAGGTGATTTTTTTTCTATGACTACGTTGTTAGCCTGGTAAGGAGTAAGGACAGAGACGCTTTAGGCGCTCGGGAGCCTTGGAAAATAAACAACCATGCTGAGGGCAACCCACTAACGGGTTACCAACCTCGGCTCAAGAGGGTCATTGGAAGAGATACCAACGATTATGGATAAAGCTAAATATTTACAATTTTTTTAACAAATATCGACAATATGTTTCATACTATGTAGCTATTCCTACAAACTACTCTATCGGAAAATGAGGTGTTATTAATCTCATATTTTTTGTGTTTTTTTGTGCTTATATATCTCTATCCTATGCTATCCTCTTACTTCCACAACACTAAGTTAGCAAGAAGCCACAGATCACCAAATTTTATGACCAGACGGAACACAGCGTCGAGCCAAACTGTTTATAAATATAGCTTTAATTCGAATTAAGTAGACGCATTTGAACCGAGATAAGTGCGGATGCGACATGTCTGAACAAGTTTGGGTTGAGGTGGAAATTCTGCGTCGCTCTTGTCTAAATTTAGATCTGTTGAGATTTCATCACTAGATGTTTTGGGATTCGTTTGCTATATTAATAATGATTACTTACTAGATTTTTCAGGGATTCGTTTAGTAAATTTATTTTATTTATCGTTGGTTATTCTAAAGGTGATGAAGGTTTCTTTATTTTTCTGGACTACTATATCGACGGGTGGAAGGATAAATGACTTAAGTGAATTTTTTTACGACATTAAGTTTCATATATATTTCAAATCAGCACATTTGTCTATATTCTTTTAACTTTGTTAAATTTAAAAAAACCCTCGCTTCAGTTAATTAACCGTCGATATGTAAATAGTTTTAAAATAGATTCAAAGACTTTGCTCAAGTTTTGTATACTTAATTCATCGTACTACCCTGAGAAATAAGTAAGTAAAAGACATTTTTTCCACGTCATTTACATTTAAACAACTTAAAGCATTCATTTTATATTATGCACCTGGTAATACTTTTTTTTTAAATTTAAACCCACTGTCGCACAAGCAGTAACGTTAAATGCAATGTGTTAGCTTCGCTGTGTAAACACATACATTTGCATTGTCACTAATTAGATAAGATTTTGTTACCAATTATCCACAAGGGAAATAACTCGGTAAGTTAAAC